>NC_136928.1:36073184-36108184 GCF_949752795.1 Hyperoodon ampullatus
GAACTCTTTCATCTCAGAAAATAAACCTGACAAAATTTCTGTGAGCCATTAAAATTCTACAGTCAAATTGGGAAGAAGAAGAAAGAGAAGAGAAAAAAAGACAGGAGCTATGTATAGAGCCAAAAGTGGGATCATCAGTCAAAACAAAAGGCTACTCAAATATGTCATAGAGACAGCTCCCATATATACTTCTATGAATCAGGGTGGTTAGCAAAATAAATACTAGAAAGTGAATTTAAAACAACAGGTACATCTTTTGTGACCTATTACATAAATAATTAATTTTAAGACTAAAACGCTTTAAAGGCACCAAGATAATATTATGTCATTTTTCATTAACAGATTTTAGAATAATACCTCCCCTTAAATATTTTAACTCCTTACATAGTGGAGATGCAAATTTTAAAATATAAAATTAAATGCTTTTGAAGGACAGTGAGCTCCCTCTGGTGAAGGCATAACAAGTTTATTAAGTAAGCACCACCTCTGGAAT
The DNA here is from genome assembly GCF_949752795.1 of Hyperoodon ampullatus. NCBI lineage: Eukaryota > Metazoa > Chordata > Mammalia > Artiodactyla > Ziphiidae > Hyperoodon > Hyperoodon ampullatus. The sequence goes on from NC_136928.1 coordinate 36,073,678, forward strand.
TATAATCCCCTCTGGCTTCTTCCACTGAGTTTATTGGTTCAATTTTCATAACCATGAGCATCATTAGGGCAATGCAGTAATTAAGAGTTGTTAGAAAGTGAATTCTCAAACTGCAGATTAGAAAATTAAACTATTTCCTGATTACATATTAATGGAGCACAACAATAGCAGTTGCCATAAGCTTGGAAGGCAACCAAGGGATAAATCTGTGTACTTAATTACCATAAACAATGGCTGCATAGAAATGAAGTTTTATGCACATTCCCTTCTGTAATATGTCTGATATCAGTACACACTTGACAATTCTTGTTCAATTATCTCTATTATTTAATGCGCTGTGAACGGCTCTGTATAAATAAAATTAACCACCCCAATTACTTTGAATTCATCTAGGGACAACGTAATAAAAAATGTGAAGAATTCTGCATGCCTATTAATCTAAAACATTACAGAAGCTTTCCCATATTCTCTTGTCTATATTTATTTTGTCCACACTTATTTTACTGCTCTACTAATTCAATTATATTTAGCATTGGTGGTCAATAGAGTTTTTGTTATTTAATTAATCCTTACATAGCACTATAAACATGTTCATTATCTGATATCTACAGGGCCTCAAACAGTGAATAGTGCCTATTTAATAACTAAATTTATATCTAACTGAACTTATAAGCCTATGTCTAATCATTAAAAACATTTAAAAAATGCAGACCAAATATATAATTGCAATAAAGTTCAGAATGCAAGTTTTTTTGGGGGTAGAAATGAGAAAATACAGATAAAAGAACCAGGAAGAGATACACATAGTATGAGATAGTTACAAGACCCTTAGGAAGATTTTTAATACTTGAGTTGTATTTTGAAGTTTGTACTTACTCAATATCTAGGAGTCACAGCATCCAAAAATCCATCTGTTTAATTCATAGAATACACAGAAGCATAGAAGGTACATTGTTATCATAACAAGATAGCTCTGTTTTTATAATCATTTAATGTTGGTCATTATGAAGGGAAAATAAATCAGTGAGATTGGAATTATATTACTCTATACTTTGATCACACAAATGCTTTTTCTTTTTTACACCTTCTGCACATGCCCGTTTTCTTCCTCATTCACAGAGCAAATCTTTTATGATCATATAAAGTATTTCAGGAACATAAGTATAAAATCCTCTGGAAATCTAATAATTTTAAGTATTTAGACTCTAATCAAGAGACGTGACATGGAACCAGTATTCATGCCACTGAAGCACTAATTTTCTATAAGCTCTTGTAATGTACCGATAAACTGTCCCTTTTTTTTAAATAGCTGCGATGACATTTTCATATTGAAACAGATCTATATCACATTTTTTAAGAGTAAAACTAAGAGGCTTTAACATAGGAAATGTACATACATATCCAGTGTCATAGGTTGTAAGCTGCTAATATAAAAATAATTACATTATTTTAGAAGTCAGTCACTTAAGGTTTTAGTTAGTTTTACTTTTAACATACCTCAGAAAACCATCTTCAGGTATTCATTAGTAGCTGATCCTAGATTGAAAACTACTCTCTGAAGGCTATAATGCTCAAGTTTCAGAGCCTTATAAAGATTAACAAAGAGCTAGATGTTTCTTTTGAAGAGAAGCTTGTTTTATCTCTTTAATTATTCTAAATGAGGATGTTTTACAGCCTGATTTTCATGTATATTACATGCTGATGTCCAGGGAAGAGAAATAATATTAAGAGGAACACGAGGGCTTCCCTGGTGGCGCAGTGGTTGGGAGTCTGCCTGCCGATGCAGAGGACTCGGGTTCGTGCTCCGGTCCGGGAGGATCCCACATGCCGCGGAGCGGCTAGGCCAGTGGGCTGTGGCCGCTGAGCCCCGTGGGCCGTGGCTGCTGAGCCTGCGCGTCGGGAGCCTGCGCTCCGCGGCGGGAGGGGCCACAGCGGTGAGAGGCCCGCACACAAAAGAGGAACATGAGTGTGCTAGGGCTCTAATGGGCCAAATGGGTTGGTTAAGTGACTTTTTTCATAAGCTAAATGAATATTGATCTGTTTCTTCTGAGTTACTAATTATAAATCATGAAATGGTGATAAAAAGGTACAAAGAATTAGTAATAAGACCCCAGGGAAACCAGAAGTTCACCTCTAAATGAGAGATGGAGAGACCATGTCATGTGGTGTCTGGAAGCTGGGCTCCAGAGCCCTCAGACTAGGTTTGACTCCTGGTACCACTACCTGAGAACTATATGAATTGGGCAAGCTACTTCCTTCTCTGAGCCTCAGTTTCCTCACTAAAAAATGTGATTATTAACAGTCCCAGTTATCAAATGGAACCTATCACATAGGGCCATTGTGAGAGACAAGGAAATAATGTATGTCAAGCATTTTCCATAAAGCCAGACATACAAGAAGCATGTAATAAATATTGGCCATTATTGTTATCTCTAGGTAAAGATTATGGGTAATTCTGGAGATTCAAAGAGAAAGATTCCCAGTAACAAGTCAAAATTTTTACTTTTTTTTTTTTTTTTTTTTTGTGGGCCCAATTCCCTGCTTTAAAGCAGCTTTAATGTTTACCACATTTGACTCCTCAGAGGTTGAGGTAAAGAGACATTCTGAGGAATGTATAGGAAAGTTATTTCTTTTCATTCTTTTTTCCCTGAGTATATTTAATATTTTTAAATGGTCATTTGCTAAGTTTTTGTAGTGGTTAGTCTACAAAAAGCTATGGAATCAGTATTCGTGGCCCAGGAACTTAAGAAGGTTATCATGATCATTTTATTCAGTGTTTAAAGGTTATAAAGCCAGAAAATGCAATTTTATTGCAATTTTCCCCTCAGAATGTTTAATGTTTACACTCAAAATATAAATAAAATATTGTCACTTAAAGAAAAACACAAATCATTAGTTTAAAACACTACAGTTCTACAGTAAGAAAGTTTGATAACCATCAAATGAAAACAGATTAGGAATGGAAAAGAAACACCATTCATTATAGTAACACTATTTGCAGCACTTTAGTAAAAGGGCCCAAGAACATTTCCATTATAAACTCCATTTTTGCAAGGGTAACAACATTGCTGGTACAGATTAATTAGCCCTATACTTACATACAAAACGTCAGCCTGGAACACATGCATATTTCTAACTAATAAGCTTTAGTGTCCCCAAAGAAGTAACTGTTACAAACTTTAGATGCTAGAAATTTAAAAATTCCTCCTCTGCAACAATTACAAAAGAAAAACAAAAACAAAACCCACAAAACATTCAGAACTGATGGAAAAAAGTTCTCTAGTATTTGCATGAGGATATTATAGATCCTAAGACAGGATGGCAGAAGATACTCGCGTGCCCTCTCTCTCTCACACACAGTATTGTTATTTAATATTCAAACTACCACCAATTTAGGGTTACTCAATTTCAGAAGGGACCAGTCATATAAATCTCCACAGCTGAGCTGACTCTGACACAGATGCCTCTCCCCTAAATGAATGTTGGGATCTTTCCAGCCCTTCCCCTGTCATTGCCATTCTCATCCCTGATACCTCCCCAGGGGCCCACTTGCTGCAGAACCCACTGAGGCTCTCTCTTACAATCCTTTGCTACTTTCTTGCTAGAGTCTTCTCCCAACATGCCAGGAGAAATGCCCAGAAGTCTAGGCCACCATCCAGTCCCTACTATCCTCTCTCAAGATGCAAGAGCTTCAGTGTTAAAGGGATTGGTGCTTAAAATCCAGAGCTGCTCAAACCCTGGGAACCTAGGACTCAGGTCTAATGTAACTATTAGTATTATTTTAGTTACATTTTAAATTAATAGATTTTTGTGGGTTTGTCTGGCCTGTGGATGCTTATAACAGTGCTTCTTTTGGAAAATGTATTCTTCAATTCCACAAATCAACTTCTAAATAAACTGCACACCCATTTAAAATTGAGTACAATTCCTTAATACAAAATAGAGAATTAGCATACGACCCAGTAATTCCAATCCTAGGTATATAACCCCCAAAGCTGAAAACAGGGACTCAAAGAGATGCTTTTAGACGGTGTTCATAGTAGCCAGAAGGTGTAAACAACCCAAGTGTCCATCAATGGATGAATGACTCCACAAAATGTGGCACATACATACAATGAAATATTACTTAACCACAACAAGGAATAAAGTAGTGGTACATTACAATATGGTTGAACCTTGAGAATATTATAATAAGTGAAAGAAGCCAGATACAAAAGGATAACTATTGTTTGATTTCACTTATGTGAAATATCTAGAATAAAACAATTTCAGAGAGACAGAAAGTAGATTAGCGAGTCCTAGGGGACCATGAGAGGAGAAAATGAGGAATTAATGAGTACAGAGTTTCTGTTTAGGGTGATGAAAAACTCTGGAAATAGTGGTGGTGATTGTACAATACTGTGAATGTAGTAAATGCTACTGAATTGTACATTTTAAAATGGTTAATTTTATACATGAATTTCAAATCAATACAATTAAAAATTGTATATAGTCAGTACCTACAAGTATATAAAAATTGAAATAGCTGATAAAGTATGCTTTTGCTATAAAAAAGACGTAGTGGAAAAGAGAACTGTCTCAATAGCTAGAAAACCTAAAAACTTGGGTTCAAGCCCTAACTCAGCCGTTAGTAATTAGGCCATCTTATATGAGCCATTTTCCCAATCTGAGGCTCAGTTTTATCATGTAAAAATATGGATGCTATCTGCTCTGCTTAATTCTAAGGCTGAGATTCAGAAAGTACACAAAAACTCTAAGATACCAGAGAAAAGGTACTATCTTCTATAATAAATGAAAAGTTGGAAGTATGGGAACCCCAAAAAGGAAAAGGATGAATAAATATATGCTTTCCCTTTCTAACACCTTATCTTTTACTTCAGTTGTTACCCAGGCTTTAGGCAAATCTTGGGAGACCATTATTTGAGCTGGAGGAGGTTCAATACAATCCAGGGGGATTCTCGGCATTTATCAAGCTGGGGAACCAAGTCTAGCAGATCCAGTCTAGACTAGATTCTGTCCTGTGTAGTATGGAATATAAAGCCCTGAAGAGATTCTAGAATCAGTCTGTAGTCCGTGACTGTCTTTCAGATGATAAATGATCTCTAGTTGGGGCCACTACAAAGCTTTACTGGTAATATGTAGTATGGGGAGGAGAACTTGAGTCTATTTTGGTTAGAACCCTCAATACATCAGGCTCCAAGTGTGAAAGAAGGAAAGGAAACAGAATTTCTAGGTTTTTCTCTTGTGACACAAGGCTCTTTTATAGTAACATCTAATTTATACAACACAGAGAGGAAAGGTGCTCTCCTTGGAAGAATTAAAAAAAAAAAAGTCTCCTTAAAATATATAAAGGAAATAATTTAAAAATGTATTACAGAAATTACACTACCTAGTATTTACATTTTTAATATAGTTAACATAATATTTTCAAAAACCTTCAGAGACCAAAGGAAAAATGCAAGTGTGAAGCCATATGTTGGTTTATGGCATATCTGTTGAATCCACACAAAAGTCTATGTATATGAATGAGCATACATGTAACTTGTTAGGGCAATGATAAACATGTTTTAGGTAATTTGGCATAGCAGGTATAATAGCGTATGGTATAATAGGGTTCTGGTGACTTGCATGCTAGCTGAAGGTCAGCCACTTACTGATCTGTGTGGCACTGAGCTTTTCCTGTGCCTCTGTCTCCTCTGTATAATGAGAAGTTTAGGTAATAGTTTTCAAAAAGTAAAAAGAACCTTTTTTTGTTTTGTTTTAAATTTTAACCAGTAGAACCTTTTCTTTAAATGAACTCATCCAAGAAGCCCGCTATTTCAGATAAATAAACTCAGAGCTACTCTGTTTGAAGTAAGGTAAGAAACCTAGAGGTCTATCTGCTTGCTCCCTTATTGTCTTACCAGACCAAAGGTGTCTCTCAAGAAGCCCTAAAGTCTCCACAGAACACAGCTTGAAACCAATCCAGCCAGATAAAGCCAAAGGTCTCTTCACATTCTAGTATGTTCTGATTTCACTAATGCAGGCAATTTTCAAATGTCCCATATAAATGCTTATTTCTGGAGGAGTTCTTTAATTATAAATACATCTTTGGCAAATAGAGAAGAAAAAGTTCAAGAAAGCTTTCCAATCCTAATCTACTACTAATTTACTAATCTACTTTACTAATCTACTTTAACACTGCCATAAAATTAAAGCAATTAATTAGATTAAAGGAATAGATTTTCCACTTACATTTTGACATTTTTTTACTTAATATAGTGTACTTTTAATTTGGCATGAATGATTCGAATGTATTTCCCATTTTTACCCCTTTTGTAGGAGCAGGATTTTAAAGAAATATATATGTATAGACATATATTTTAAAGAAATATATGTTTCTTTAAAATATACACACATACAGTTTTTTTTTTTTTTCCAATAGCTTACTGTACACTTAGATCTATTCAATCACTATTGGCAGTCAGCATTAAATGCCAATCTACCCTCTGGTTAGGAGCTAACTTGCTGCTCTAAACCATTTTTACAAACCTTCCTATATACCTTAATCCTTTCAAATGCAACTGTGACACAAAGTATTACAGACTTTTAAAAACCAGTTCTCTTGAAAAAAAATTGTGGAGCATCAGTAACCAGATAGTATTCTCAAATTTCAGTGATCTAGTCCGTGGAGATGTCCCCTATGCATAGTACTCTGTTTCATGCAGTACATGGCTTTAGCTGGCCAAATCTTTTTTTTTTCCCAATGAATCAGTAGAACAGTGAAGATCTTACTTTTTTTTTTTAAGCAGTGGCATATCAATGAGGCACAGATGTGTATTCCAACTCTGCATGGATGAGCACACTGTTCAATAGTGCTGGCTCACACGGTATCAGGGCGAGTTATCACTTCCCATGAAGGCACTCTTATCACCAGGGCCCAGAGAGGTGGCTGCAAATCGCAGCCTTTTTATTTTCAAGGCAGTTCTGCTGAACATTCAGGCTTCAAAGATTCACACTTCCAAAACTCTATAAGAGTTTGTGAACGCTCAATTTGCCAAAACTGTTTACAGTGTAATTGGGCACCGTACCTGTGTCCATGAGATAGCGAAGGCGCTTCTCCACCAGCGCGGCACGGGTGTCAATTTGCTTTTGCTCATTCTCTAGTGCTGCCAATTCTCCTACAACATACTGACTGGTGTCTTTGAACCCTTTCTGTTAACGAGAACAAACAGGAAAGAAAAAAAAAAAATCACTTGTAAGTTGCATTTTTCCTTTCTACAAACACTTAGTAAAGCACTTACCTAGAGAACCAAATACGCCCTTAGTATCACTCTTAGTACCTAAAAGCAACGCCCTGTGATTCAAAAAATTTTCATATGTATTACATATATTACAAAACTTTTGTAAATAGAGAAAATCTTGGCTGTTTAGTATTATATTTATAATTTAACACCCAGATTTGTCAGATTTAAAAAGTTAACACTAAGTAAGAAAAAATTCTCCTTAGAGTTGAGTCAGAGTGATTTAAGCATGGACAAGGATAGAAGATAATTTTCCCTTGGTGACTGTCAAAACAAACACCAATGACATCTTTAATTCAAAAGTGTAATATATAAAAATGGAATTTAACTAAGGAATTGCTTCTTAAAGAATCTATCCTGAAAAAAATCAGATTTGTTCTTACAAAAATATAAAACTAAAAAGATACATTTCTTCTTTTCATAGTAACTATACTATTTAAAGTATTTTAAAAAAATGATAAAAGAGAAGTTTCTAATATCTCCAGTTTCCCCTCCAGCTGGCTTCTGTACTTTAACATGTCATTCTGTTGATGTATTACTAATTATTGTAGCTGCGAATTCTAACTTGACAGGTGGTTTCAAACCTTGCTACACTGGATCTAATGCCACCAGTACACTGATTTGGTTAATCTTCCATTTAACCAAATTTGGATTTCAACCTGAAATTTTACTTTTTACAACCAAGCATGTTAAAAAAAATTATCCTTAGAAGTTTTACTTGAAGTAGCAGTTCTATTATAAAGTACCAATATAGGCTTACGTTTTATTTCCCTATTACAAATTGAAATCGTTAGGGGGCAGGGTTATTCATGGTATAGTACCAAACTGATTAATTATAGCTTCCTTTGGAATGCTTGTTTGTCTTGTGGCATTTCTAGGGGTTAGTTTCCTAAGTAGCAGAGAAATACTGAAGAACTGCTTAAGTGATTATTCTCACCACTACCACTACTAATATCAGCACTTACAATATTTATTCAGAGAAATAAATGTGAACAACATTCTTGTGTCAAATCCCTTCCCTACCCAGAAGCATATTAATCTCTAAGAAGCCATGAGGAATTATCTTTCGTTACCCCTTAAACAAGAAACAAAATCAAGAATTATGTTATTTACAAGGATATTTTGGAATTCTCATAATGAACAAACCTGTCTAACCATATGTATAACATCTTTGGAACCAGTAAACTGTACTCACACATGAACTCAATTTAAACCAGCTTATTGTTAAACTGACTATGGTAGTTGACAAACTTAAGCTGAAATATTTTAAAAAATCATGAAACTGATAATGTCTCAGGATAGACTGATCAAATAAGTTATTGTATTTTTAAAAGATTCATACAAAGTGGATATTCTCCCATCTCACTATGAAATAAAACAGAAAAACTATAACAACAGAATAAATGCTAATGGTAGGTTTAAAATCTGGAATCTGGTGAATGCTTTTTGTATCTACCTGTCAGACAGCAGAGCATTTTCAAAAAGGACTATTCTCATTTCCATCCAGAGGGACAAAACAAACATAGTAAAAGTAACAAATATATAAGAAAACAGAAGTGCTAAGTGACACATAAACTTCATTGCTTGTACTGATTGGTTCAGTTAAAAATAGTAACAAAGTTTATAGTCAGATTTCTTTAGTGTGAGTATATAGTATACTCAAATATTCTGTATCTTATAAATTATACCAAATATTTCATCAGGATATACCAGTTAGCTCTTCTATGTATTAAGATGTGCCAGGTTTTAGTAAAACAACTTTAAAATGAGAACTTAAAATGAGAAGTTTTTACAGCTCTAAAATGTAGTTTGTAACTCTGACTACATTTGCAAGGATTTTAAAATCCATAATAGACAATTTTAACAGTAAAAACAAAGAAAATATTTACACAAACTGGAGATAATAATAATAATAAAAAAGTAGCACCATTAAAGAGAGTAATGCTTCCAGACAAAAATTCAAGTTAAAACTTGTTCTTCCTGCTTCTGTCCCGCAGCTGTCCATCAAAAGCAGCTTTCTCCCTGCGGTCTATCAAATATTTCCCTCACAAATCAATTTTACACATGATCAGCCCATACCCCTACTGAGCTGAACCTCCCCGTTAATTAAGTGAAGAAATTACCATATATATTATATTAATGCAAACATCATTCAGCTAGTAATTCACGGCTGATCTGGATAATGGAAAGGTTGAACACCCATTAACCCAAGCCAACAAAATGGGTTGGCTGAGAAATTCTAGCAGGTCTCATGTGACTTTTCCCTCTAACTGCAGCTCTGCGGTATCTGCTATTGTAATAATTAAAATCCTCCCAGTAGATCAATACTGGAATCTCTTTATGGGAAGTGCCCTGATGGAAATGTCTCAAGGAAGCTGGGGCTGTGGAACTCTGAAAAATTCATTTTTTTTATCTGACAATTATCACCACACTGCAGACTAATTCAACAGTGCACCCCTCTCACTCTGCTTTGAATGCACTGGAGATTGACATCTTAAAAAACCTAACATCTCATTTTAACAAATAAAGGCACTATTTCCACATACAGTTTGGAATTATCAGCAATCATGAAACCACACAAAAAATTAATATACATTAAGCACTTCATCTTCTGATGGCTTCCTCTGAGTTTCAGTTATTGCTGCCTTCTCCTCATTTCCTTTCTTTGTATCTTCCTGTATTGATCTCTGCCTTTTCATCTCTTAAAAAAAAGGGAAAGACATGTAAAATTATTATAAAGCTTGATATTTGTGTATTGAAGTGTGGATTTACATTATCAGCTTCCATATATATATAGTTAAATCATAAGATGGGAAAACGTTTAAAAAAGTGTTCCTACCTGGTCTATTCTCAACATATTGACTGAAAGACTGAAGTTGAGTTTTTCTTACTGTAGAATCCTTGCTAAACACAACAGGATTTCTAAATCGTTCTGTTGCTTTTTGTAATCGCTCAGTCCGGAGATCTTCTGTGCCATTCTAAAAGTGAAACAAATGTGGTAAGAGAGTCCTGATCTTATAAATGTGAAATTACACATTAGTAAAACAAGTTTTACTGATTTAAGATAATGCCAATTTAGAAACGTTTTGAAAGAAAAAAGGACTATAAAGAGATGTTCTAAATAGCTCAACGGCAAGGTCTGTTGCCTGTAACTGAAACCTTTGGGAGACATGGTTTAAATGGAGGATCATTCTCGATAACTGTGATTCATTAGATACTGTGAACCCCCATGTCTTCTTCTGATATGTATCATTTAAAAGCCACATTGCCTCTGTCTACCACCGCCCCACCACCCCAGCCCCACTATTCTGCCCCATCTGTTTGTACAGTCCCACAGACTTGTACGACAAGAAGAACTAGTTTCTAATTTTATGCCCATTGAGATAAACCACTAATGCTGCATGAAGGCTAAAAGGTAGGATTATAACACTACCCTACTGAACTGCATTTCATCAGCTATAACTTTCCAAAGCCAGATTTGTAAGTAAGCCCTTTACAGCTAAGGAAACTACAATTATCTTTTCCAGAGCTTCCTATGTTAATACTGGTAACAAATTCAAATGGTTCTATCAACAAGAAATATCCCAGAAGACTGAACCACTGCAGTGTGTGGAAGCCGCAGATACCGTGGTGCTGTGTACCAAACAAATATTTCATTTTATACCTAATCTTTATTATTTTTATTAAGTGTTTTGAAAGTAAATAGGGAAAGGCTAAGATGCATGACTAATAGCTAAGCCTGCTGAATGCTGAAACTGGTTATCAAAAGCTACCAAGACTTTGCCCTTCCTCTGCATTGAGACAATCAGTAATGAGGGAGTCCTCCAATGGCCTATTCTCTAGCCTCAAGGAGGCCTGGGATACAGAATCCTCAAGGGAAGGTAACAGTTTATCCTTTTCCACAAACACAGAATGCCTCATTTATAAATGTGTAAACTGCATTTTATTAAAAAAATAAAACCCCAAATCAATGCTGAAAGCTTCAAGAGAACAGATGGACTCTATATGTTCTTTATAAGCACCATTTTAAAAATCTTAACTAAAAAGATCCATACAAAGACAAGCTGTTTAAAGCACACATTTTGTTGGAATAAGTTTGAAAATAACTACATTTAAGAGCTTTTTGGAAAGCAAAAACAACTGCATCTACTTAGATAATTAAATCTTGAGAATGAAAATACCTCTGTTTTATTTTTTTAAGTTATATATTTATTATTAGTATCATGCTATTAATATGCTAGTTATGTAGCTAGGATAGAAACAATTATGGCTTTTGTTTATTTGTTTGTTTGTTTAAGAAAAGTGTGTATTCTACTGTTATCATAATAACTGCCCAATAGTCTAAAACTTAAGTCTTTACCAAAATAAACACGGCTAAATTTTTTGAGGTCTGGCAACATGCTAAAATATCAGTGCGATTAGCCAGCAAATCCCATCTTAAGAAACCTTTTTATGACTAGGGACTTCTGCCACTTTACAAATGTATTCCTCTAAACCCACTAATTCAGTTAGCCTTTTCAATCCATTGTATTATTCTTAGTCCAGCTCCATTCTGCATTAAATCCAGTGCAGAAAGCTAAATTGAACGCAAAAAATCAGACCTGATCCAAGCTTCCTTTTGTTCAAAGACAGTGACCAAAAGTCCTCTGGTGCTGCCACACACTTTCATCACCAATTTATAGAAACCGACAGTATAAGGGAAAAGCAATGAAAGTCATTGTTTTGGGACTTCAAAGCATCTCTGTGTCAGGGGAAGGAAATCCTTTCAGTCAGCAGGGCAGTCCCCATAGTCCGCAGGTGGGTGAAAAAGTTATACAAGACTAGAAATACCCTAAAGCTAGAGAAATATTAATGATACAGTGCAAGGAAAAGGGGGGATGGCTTGAGTGGGGATAATATAAATACTACAAATCATCATCATTATCATCATCATCTTATAATGTTGCATTTTGGCTAAAATCTTACACAAGGTAAGATTTATATTGGCACAAAGCACATGCAAGTATCTTAAAAATGTATATTCAATCACATACCATCTTCAGGAATTAATTTATCTTAACAGGTCAAAGGCTGAAGATGATAGAATATGCTAGAATTCTCTTAGCAATATTCTCGTTAGCAAAATACAAATGCATACCGAAGTCAAGAATAGTTTTTAGTTTTACTGACATATCAACTTATTATTATTATTATTATTATTTTTTGACATATCAACTTAAAGTAGTAGTTTCTCTGAAAAACAGTACCTGAATACTGATTACCATACTGGTATTTAATTTATTGGCTATTTAATAAAAATTTGTATATCTTAATCTTAATGTGAAGAATTTGGTAAGAAACTGACTTTAGGATTATGAAGTGCCAGTGGAAATTAGAACACACAGATACTAAGTCAAATATTTTAAACAAGTAAGATTTACCTTAATGTCTTGCTCTGAACTTTCAGTTATAGCTTTGTGAGCAGCGCTGGAAGGTGAATTTGCCACCTGTGGCTGAGTGTCTAGGAGTTTCTTCAGCTTCAAGTCCACCAACTTAGTGTTTTGTTCTGTTAAATATGCAAATACTATGAATAACTGTATGAGATGCATTTAGATGTGTAAGCTATCAATTTAAAGGACTTCATAAAAATATTACTATATTGAAAAAAAGAGCAGAACTCTTTATATATATATGTATGTATGTATACATAAACTATACTACATACCATATAACTATAGTATAACTAAGTAGTCTTTAGGGATATTGACTACATTCCCTTTTTAAAAATTGAGACATAATTGATATGTAACATTGTGTAAGTTGAAGATGTACAATGTGTTGATTTGATACATTTATATATTTCAATATGATTACCACCATAGCATTAGTTAACACTTCTATCATGTCACAAAATTATCATTTCTTTTTTGTGGTGGGAATAAATAAAATCTCATCTCTTAGCATATATTCTGGGGTGTGTGTGTATATGTGTGTGTGTGTGTATGATGCATATATATGTACTTTTCCCCAAAATCAGTCCCCTTAAAGAATATAGTCAACATCCTAAAGACTATTTAGTTATTCTATAGTTAATAGCAGCTATGCTTACCTGAAAATCTAAGCCCATATTTGATGTATATATTTATATTAGCAACTGTATAGGTTGTACATAATAAAACAAGGTATTACAAAGTAGGTATTTAAAAGAGATAACACATTTGATTATAAATTATATTATTTTATTGTTTCAATTTTCTAGTATATTAAATTTAGACATATAATGCCATATTAAGTTCTTAAGATGACCTTAGACAGTCATGTACACACTGTTAGAATCCAGTGTTCCAATGTTTATGGGTACACATATATACCCAGCGTTGAAACAGGGTATATGTTTACAAATACCTTCTAATTAGAGGGCAGAAGTACAATAAAGATTATCACATTTTGGAATGTATGAAATAGGGATAGAAATCTAAAATAAATTAAAAATGGCTATAACTTTAAAAATAAACAATTTCAAATTATTTTTAGCAAGTAAATTAATCTTTTTTTAATAAAATAGTTCAGAAGCAAATGGAAACAAATAATTCTATTTAAACAAATTCACTCAAAGCAACTCTTTAGTAAAATGATTATAAAAGACATGCCAACCATTTGATGAATGATATTTTTCATAAAGATTAATAAGTTTTCTAATTGTAAGACTCTTAATAAATGCTATTATCATTACTTTCATGCAAATTGGTCAGTTTATATTGTCAGGCTTCTCTTTTAAACAATATCTGATGAACTATGGTCAAATCAAGATAAAGATTAAACAACTTATTATTAAAAAATTATGACTTTTATATACATATTAAAAAAAGAATTTGGGGGAAAATAAAGCCAGGATAAAAAATCATAATGTATGCTACATGCTTCCAGATTCCAGTTTGCATTCCTATTTCTTACTGCCATGAAATAAACCATAGTCTGAATTGGAAAGTCTGTCCTATGCACTCGCCAACACTTACTGGCATGCTGGAGAGTTGTAAACAATATATTAGTTAACTCCAAAAACAGGAAGACTGAGATGTGTTTTCTTTTTAGGTATACAAAAAGTAGGAAGAGTTGTTTTTAAGAAGGACAAGAATCAAGCCTGTTAGGCCTAATATTAACCAACCTTTAAATACATTAAAATATCCCACAAAGTTGCTATAACTAAAGCTAGAAAATTATCTTTACCTTACCCAAGAAAGGGCTAATTTCTCCTGTCTTCTTAATCTACTGTTAAATCAGGAAATATGTACCACTTATTGTCACTGATTTTATACTTCCATGAATCAAATGTTAAGGCTTTAATTCTGTACTTCTGGATGCCCTGGTGGTAAAGAGATGATACTGGTTTCTACTAAGAACTTTGATGGTGGTTGTGGTGAGAGGGTGGGTAAGCAACAACAAAAATTTTTTTCAAAAAGAAAAATCAAACTTACCCAAGTTCTAAAGTATTTTAAATAGAAATAAGTAAAACACAGTCTTAATTTGGGGTTACATTTTTTTTAAGTTTCCTTAAATATCAGCATTCTCCTGGACTTGTACAATTATAAATATACTGACCCGTATCTAGTAAAAGTATTATTTAATACTAGACCATGAAGGAGCTACTGACAAAAGACACAGATTTTTTGGGGTGCTCTCTATAGTTAGGAAGACCATGTTTGATTGTTCCTTGGAGAAGTAACAGCATGATTTTAAATAGGGAAGAAACAAAGCAAGTTAGCATTGTAGGGACATGCCAGGGCTGGGAAGAATACCTGCTCTCCCTCCCTGTAGCTTTTTACAGGAAAAGATAAATATTAGGGATTTCACTTTCTTACCTTTAAGTTTAAAGAGATTGCCAAAGACTTTTTATTGCTATAAGAATTCAATTCAATAAGTATTTATGGAACCTCTCACATAAACAAAGCTACCTGCTGCTGACTTATAAAGGTAGTGCATATGGAACATTCATCTACTTAACCATCAGCAAGTATCTTTATATTTTATACAATAACCCAGAAGTTCAATTGCAAATGTGATTATCGGTATAATATTTATTGATATACAATATGAGATGAATTTAAGTTATCTATATAAGCAGTTTTCAAAGAGTTTTATTGTGATCAGTTATTATGTATAAAATAATTTATTAGTAGTAATATTTAAATATTTAAGGTAAGCACAAAATTTATAAAATAATATTACCACTAAGACTATCAATTCCAAACCAAATCAGAAAATCTGATCCATGGTTTAGATTTACATTTGAAGCATTCCATAGGTACTACATCTATACCTTACAACATCACAACAAAATATTTAGGCTGAGAAGGGAACCAATCATAAAATGTCTACAAATTGTCCCATATAACATAAAATATAAAAGTGAATCTTAGTAATAAGAGAAAAACTAAAATTTGCTATTTCAATTTTATTGCTAATTTTAACATTAAGCCTAAAACAAAATAATAACATAAAATTGATGGAAAGTGGATTTAGCTAAATGATTTGTGAGGGCGTAAGATATAATAAAACTACTAAAAGAACTTATTATCATTATTAGTGAGATAATAATAAAAATATAACAGTTTTAATAGTTAATAAACAGTTATAATAAAAATATAAGAGTTTGCCATGCAGCAGGACACAAAGTATTTATAATTTGAAATTACCGGGAGTATCAAGGTCATTTTCTAAGTTAGTAAGTTCATCTCCACCTCCTACAACAAAGCCTTCGGAAATCTCCTCGTTAGTATCTATCTCAACTTTATCATTTTCATCTGTAGGAAAATGTAGCAATAATGTTAGTATATTATTTCTATTTTATATCATTTGTTAGAAACACTAAGGAAAAAAATTAGTATTGTAATGACAGTTCAAAGTCAGGTATGACACAGATGAGCAAGTTAAGAAATCAGTTTTAAGCTACTTTTTCACTGTTGGATTAACATATTTTACATTCATATGTCAAAGATGAATTGTCACATCAAAGCAGATGCAAAAATTTTGACAATTTGTCACATGCTGTCTCTGAATCACTGAGCTCCTTGAATCCCTATGTTTTAAAATGTAATCTACTGGTAATCTCTAATAACAGTACACAAAAATAAAGTTGGGGGACTTCCCTGGTGGCACAGTGGTTAAGAATCCGCCTGCCAATGCAGAGGACACGGGTTCAAGCTCTTGTCAGGGAAGATCCCACATGCTGTGGAGCAACTAAGCCCGTGCGCCACAACTACTGAGCCTGCGCTCCAGAGCCCACAAGCCACAACTACTGAGCCTGCGTGCCACAACTACTGAAGCCTGCGTGCCTAGAGCCCGTGCTCAGCAACAAGAGAAGCCACCACAATGAGAAGCCCGCGCACCGCAAAAAAGAGTAGCCCCTGCTCGCTGCAACTGGAGAAAGCCCGCGTACAGCAATGAAGACCCAACACAGCCAAAAACAAACAAACAAACAAATAAAAATATTTTAAAAAATAGTTGGTTTGGTAACAAAGTCATCAAATAACGTTTCTAAATTTCACATTTTTATCATTTATTAGATATAAATGTATAAAGAAACAACTCATTCTTTATAAACTTGTAGCTATATTTAAATCATTTGCATGAAGACTTGAATGCTTTTGTGCTATTAATGAAATATTATCAAAAGCATTATGGGTGAATTAAGAGACAAGATTGAGACAAGAATAGACAGTACCTTTATGCAAAAGAAAGTTCAGAAACAATTAAGACAGTACATCTTGGAAGACATAAAGCTGGTAGAAACACTTGTTATTCAAAATTAAATACATGGGAATAAGGTAGTCACACTATTTTTTTACACACTTAGTAAAACGTCTTAGGTCATAATTAATTAATGGTATCATTTTAAAAAAGATTTCTATTACATATTTTTCCTTTTTAAACCCTAGTGATAAAATTGGTTAAGTAATTTTGAATATTATACATTTAAAAATTCATAGCAATAATTTGACTTGTATATTAGAAGTTAAACTTTAAATTTTGCTATTGATAGGCAATGTACCTTTTGGAGAAATATCTGTCTAGCCCTGGGAGTTGAAGAATATCCCTAGTATTCTACAGTTTATTTTTCATAGGGCAACTTTTATTAATAATGAGGTGTTCCAAAGGTTATTACAATTGAGAAATACTAAATTCTATAGCTTTGGCTTAAACCTTCAATATTTGTCCTTTTCCCTGTAGAGCTTTGTGTTTGATTCTGGGCTTCCCAAGTAAATATTTACTATAAGCATTAATATTAATAATAGTTTACACTTATTGAAGACTTCCTATGTACTATGTAAGCCATTTAGAAAAATACAACACAGAAAAAGAATGAGAAATGCCCCCAGGGGAAAAGCACTGCTAAATGCTTTCAAATCTCTAAGGTATTATACTTGGCTATATTATTTAAGTACAATCAGTTGAGAGAGCTTTTCTAATCAACTGTGCTTAGTACAACTACTTGACTAATTTCATAAAAGTCAGCACCTTCATCTTCATTATCCTCAAAAATTCTTCTCTAAATAATTTTGTAGTAAAGGGAAATGAATTAACAAATATTTCCTGAGTGCCAAGTAAGTATTCAGAACACTTCCTCTTATCAGAGATAGTTTACTACCAATAGTTCTTAAGAGTACAGTACTTTGTTGCTGCAACCTGCCTTTATTGGTTACTACTGACCAGGATTAATATAGAGCGAAAACAAAAAATTAAACATTCATTCATTTATTTATTCAAGAAACTTCTACTATATGCTGGATGTGCAATTTACAAAACACTGCTAGATGTTGAAGAGATACCAAGTTGTATAAGACACTTATTCCACCTTAAAGTTACACATTCAAATGACTATAATACCATGTAGGACAGTTAAGTGTTATGGGGTAAAAATAAGGTATAGAACAAATTCAAGGGAGGAAAAGATTATTCTTTGCCAGTAGCACCAGGAATTATTTTTTGGAAGCACTAACCTTTAAATTGGGTCTTCAGAAATGTACAGGATTTCAAAAAGTACAATTGAGGGAAGGGCACTACAGGCATGAGAGAAGGAAAGGATAGGTTATGTTCTAAGAATGGTATAAAGTTCTATTTTGCTCAAGCATACTTAAAGGGAAATAACGGGAGGTAAGACTTGAAAGGTAAAACTGCAGAGAGCATTGAAGGGTAGGATAGGCAGTTTAGATTTTACTTGGTAGGAATGGAGAGACATTTGTGTTCAAACATCATCAGCAATGTGCTGTTTAACAGAGCAGTCTATATAAGCAGTTTCTTACCACAGTGTTTCATGGTAATCAGTTGTGAAATATGTATAAAATAATTACTAGTAATGTAAGTATTGAAGCCTATGTTGTTGTTTTTTTTAATAAATTAGAGTAGCTCCAGGATTATTCCTAAAATATCACTCTTGCTTACATTCTGATATGCCTTCATATGTGAAAGAAAAAGTGGTCCAGGGATTGCACATGGGAGTGCAATCCCTGGAGCCATGTGATAGCATCCTTCATGCGAGATTGCTGAGTAAGATGTTGGACTCCAGCACACAAAGGCTGGAGGCAGGAAATCCAAGTTGGAGACTGTTATAACCTCCAGGTAAGTAGTATGGAGAGCTTAACCTATCATAAAAGAACTGGGAGTGGGTATGACTTGAAAACAAACTGGATATTGGGTGGTTGGGGGAAGGATACTGTGGAGAGGAAGAGTGAGGCAGATGACTCTCCAGCCAGTGACTAGATGGACAGCACTGCTATGAAAAGAAGCTAAGTCTGGAACTGTGGTTGGATATTGGTACTTCAGGTCCTGGGGTTATGCAGTGGGATATTCATTACCCCTTTACACAGTGCCAGGCTCCTGCGTGATGTTAAACAGGTGCCATTCATTTTATTTCCTGGCTAAATGAAATCTATCTATACTACCACTCACCAGTAATGCTGAGTGGGTTAACTCAATGTTTATATATGTATTGTTAACCTTAGATAAAAGGATTACTATCTGGGAAGGGGAAAAGTAAAAATTGATCTCCCATACAGCTCAGGTTTCCTTAAGAATAGGTTTCCAGGGCTTCCCTGGTGGTGCAGTGGTTGAGAGTCTGCCTGCCATTGCAGGGGACATGGGTTCGAGCCCTGGTCTGGGAAGATCCCACATGCCGCGGAGCAGCTAGCCCCGTGAGCCACAATTACTGAGCCTGCGCGTCTGGAGCCTGTGCTCCACAACAAGAGAGGCCGCGATAATGAGAGGCCCGCACACCGCGATGAGGAGTGGCCCCCACTTGCCGCAACTAGAGAAAGCCCTCGCACAGAAATGAAGACCCAACACAGCCATAAATAAATAAATAAAAAATTAAAAAAAAAAAAAAAAAGCAAAAGAAATCTGAATGAAGTATGGTCTTAAAAAAAAAAGAATAGGTTTCCACTTTCTTTCCATTCACTGACTTCAGGTTTACAATGAACAGGAATTCTTTTCAATAGTTAAAATGTTACACATTTCTTAACACCTGTCGAAATACTCTAAATGCATTTTAGCAGAATTAGAGTGCATGTTTGTCTTTGTGTGTGTGTTTAAAATATTACACATTATTTATACGATATATATAAGATTATATATATATCTTTATGGCTAACCACTGAAAATCCAGTAGGTAAGCATGGCAGAAAGTAAACTACAGATCCAATACACAATGGAAGGTGGTTTGCAAGTATGGCATGTATAATGTGTGTAGGAAAAGGTAAAAAGAGATTGTATATACACTGGAATGAGACAATGCATTCCAGCTGACACTGCACAGCACTATAAGCAAAATGGGGATCCCAATGGTATGATTAATAGCACAGCAATAAGGCCAGTCTTACAACACTTATCATTTATAAATAAATTGAATGAAAAATCAGGATATCTGGTGACAGTAAAAAAAGAATATCTGCACTTTTAAAAAAAGAAATTGAGGCTACCATTAAAAACATATTCACAGGGACTTCCCTGATGGTGCAATGGTTAAGAATCTGGCTGCCAATGCAGAGGACACGGGTTCAAGCCCTGGTCTGGGAAGATACCACATGCCGCAGAGCAACTAAGCCCGTGCGCCACAACTACTGAGCCTGCGAGCCACAACTACTGAAGCCTGCATACCTAGAGCCTGTGCTTCGCAACAAGAGAAGCCATCACAGTGAGAAGCCCATGCACCGCAACAAAGAGTAACCCCTGCTCCCCGCAACTAGAAAAAGCCTGCGTGCAGCAATGAAGACTCAACGCAGCCAAAAATAAATAAATAAATAAATTTAAAAAAATATTCACACAAAATGGTGGTTTAGAGAACATAGAGATTGTACCTAAGTGTACATGAAACTGTTTCTTCCCAGGAAAAAATATTCAGAATAAAATTTCTCATTTGTATCATGATTTTAAAATTCTCATTGAAGTTTCCCTATAAAATTCATAACTTTTAAAGTTATCCTATAGAAATCAAACAAATGATAGAAAACAATACAAATATATTATTAATAGAAGCTGAAAATAAAAATTACTGAAGGCCTGTAAGATTTTATTTTGAGTCAACAAATTTAGATAAATCTATCTGCCATAACTGAAATAAGGATAATGCAGGCACACAAACATTCTCATGGATAAAATTTTTAAATTTTCATTTATTCATTTGAAATGCAAAACCAAAGTATACGACTCCATCTAAATCAAAGAGAGGCAAAAATGTCAGTTTAAAAGTTCAATGACCCTCACCTAACCCAAATCAAAGTGATAAGCTACAAAATAAAAAAATACATATATGACATATATACACAAAATATACACACACATACAAGTACACATAAAACATACAAAATCTATATCATATACAATATCCCATGTAATATATAATAAATATATGATATATTATAATATCATCTTCAAATTAGATAAACACCTTCCTTGCAAGTGCCCATTGGCCATTAATAAAAATGTAACATTTATTTGGCCAAAACAAAAACTTATTAATTCTCAAAGCAGAAATTCAGGGCATATTCTCTGACCACAATACCATACAACTAAAAATGGAAATACCATAATTCATCCACAAACAACTGTACCTTGCCAAGTAAGATCAATACAATAAATGAACCTACAAGTTTGTTACCTAAAATGAGGATTTTAAAAGGAGGCTGTTATAGGTCTATAACTAAACAATGAAGCAGAAATTTAAAAAACACAGGTAGGGGCTTCCCAGATGGCACAGTGGTTGAGAGTCTGCCTGCCGATGCAGGGGACACGGGTTCGTGCCCTGGTCTGGGAGGATCCCACATGCCGCGGAGCAGCTGGGCCCGTGAGCCATGGCCGCTGGGCCTGCGCGACCGGAGCCTGTGCTCTGCAGCGGGGGAGGCCACAACAGTGAGAGGCCCGTGTACCACAAAAAAATAAAAATAAAAAAAAAATAAAATAAAAAACACAGGTAGTATACCACAATATCACCTGACTCTCCTCTAAGTCCTAAAATTACATCAAGAAGAGGACAAGTAAAAGCTAGGCTGTAGCTCCTTGGACTGATTCTGTTATTTCACAAGAATTAAGCTACTTCTGGTTGAAATAGGATGCAAGTGGGATGCTTGAATACCTGGCTTTACATGACCTAAAATATCTTGCATATATTTTCTGCGGACACCTGAGGCTTATGACACCTCACCTCAAACTTACTAAGTTTTCGTTTCCTCACTGATGATGGAAAAAAAACAGCCTTTTCAAGTAGATTCAGGCAGTGAGTTTGAGTA
Organism: Hyperoodon ampullatus; assembly: GCF_949752795.1. Lineage (NCBI taxonomy): Eukaryota > Metazoa > Chordata > Mammalia > Artiodactyla > Ziphiidae > Hyperoodon > Hyperoodon ampullatus. Next base: position 36,095,717 of record NC_136928.1, read on the forward strand.
TCATGTTCAACACATCCCCTAGGTTGTGCTTTCACCTGATTATTTCAGCTCTTGACTACCCCCTCTTCTTTGTCACTTTGGATCACTGCTTCCCAAAATTTTCCCACCCTAGTCTGTCTTCTAGGCTGGTCCCTACTCATTTCTCTCTCCTCCTTTCACACTATTCCTTATTCAGACCTGATAATTCCCATTAGACATTGAAAGAATGGACACTAATTTGTTAACTGTTTCCCCTGACTTATCAACCCCATAGGGTTATTTTCATTTAGGAATTAGACTCTTGTGAAATCAAGTGAATTTCTAATTTGCTGTGTAAGGGTCAGCAAACTATAGCATGGGGGCAAAAACCAGCCCACCACCATTTTGGGGTAAATAACAGGCATGCCCATTAATTTACATATTGTTCAAGCCTGCTTTCAGACTACAAGAGCAGAGTCGAGTAGTTAAGACAGAGAACATATGGTCTGCGAAGGCTATAAAAATGTACTCTGGCCCTTTCCAGGAAGTTTGCCAAATCCCGGCCTAGCACAGTGACTGGCACTGCTAAACAGATAAATGTGTATGTATGAATGGTTGAATTCTCGGCAGGAATTTTACCCTCTCCCTTGACCTAAAGGTCTCTTCCCTGACTCTGGCCTTGATAGCTTCAGCTTAGGCCTTGATGCCAGAGCAGACCTAGTCGGATCCATACACCTTTATGAAGACAGGCCAATATCCACCACTGAGGTCAAGGAATAGGCCTGCACTGCTTGTAGCTCAACCTTAGCTCTGATTAAGAGCCTATCATCTGATACATGGCCATTTCCAACATCCAAGGTATGGTGTGTCCTATGAGAGAAATGGACCCTGGGCACTTTAGTCTCCTTAGGGAACAGTCTAGACTCTTCAGCAGGTTCTCATAAGTCATCTGTTGAACCCTGTCCCGTCTTCATTTCACCTGGCTTTTCCTTTTCTAGTCTGTACTTCTTTGCTAGCTTCAGATATCCAATCCGCACTTGTTCTTTATTCACTCTGTTGACTGCTGAATGATGCCAAAATCAGGTCTTCACTTTCCCTAGTTACCAAGTTGGGAAGATACCCATTTTGGGGGTTGTAACACTGACTAAGTCTCTCTACCTAGTCTAGTCCTGGCTTAGCCTCAACTGGGGTTGGATTATAGAGATAAGACCAATTACATAGCTGACTCATCCCACACCATTAATCAGAAATTTTTAATTCTTATCCTTCCCAGAGTTCACAACTCATTTAGCATTGTTATCTGCTCACTGTTGGAAAAAAAAATTGAGACAGTGGATGCCTCTCTATCTTATTATTACTGCTCTTCTATGGGTTTATGATACCACACGGAGGTAGTATTAGTAGCTTTAGGGCAGTCTATCTGGAGGGTTAAGAATATGAGGCTTTTTCTATCCTTCTGAGATACAAGGAGGCAAAGATTTTTTTTTTTTTTTTTTTTTTTTTTTTGTCGTACGCGGGCCTCTCACTGTTGTGGCCTCTCCCGTTGTGGAGCACAGGCTCCGGACGCACAGGCTCGGCGGCCATGGCTCACGGGCCCAGCTGCTCCACGGCATGTGGGATCTTCCCGGACCAGGGCACGAACCCGTGTCCCCTGCATCGGCAGGCAGACTCTCAACCACTGCGCCACCAGGGAAGCCCGAGGCAAAGATTTTTAAGATTTACTTAGAATATCCGGAATTTTTATGATATCAGAGAAACATCTTGTTACTAATCATAAATGAAAGCAAATTATAATAGCATTATATAATGTAGCTGTGAGTAGTTACTGCTGTTACTATAAAACTTTAGTAGTGAGTATAGAAACTGTAATAAAAATTCTGAATGACAGGAGTTGATAAGGTAAGATGAAGGATTTAACTAAGAAACAAACATTCTGAGAATACCAGATGGACAGATACACAGCTACTTGTGAAAGCAGCTTTCAAATGTATGGGATGGAAGGTTATATATGCTATAGGCATTGGTTGGAATGCTCTACAACTGTAAGATTTTAATATAAGGAATCAATTAGAAATAACAGCAGTAAGTTTCAGTTTACTTTGAAGAAACTTATCATTGACCTAGAAATGGTTTCTTTTGTTTCAGTTCTTTAAGGTCTTATTCGAGTCCTCACTTGCCTACTCTCCAGAGTGATCTTAGCATTTAAGATTAACTCAGGACAAGTACCTGTCATGTTCTGGTAGATAAATAGGTCACATACCTTTGAAATAAAAAACCCCACAGGCCTCTTGAATATACTACTCAAATAAAAATGTAAAAAGTTTCAAGTTAAAGATGCCCAAATTGAGCACTGAGAGGCAAAACTAAAATTCCCTTTAATTATATGTACAGTCCTTGTCCTAAAATAAAGCTTAGAATAAGTTCTACAGATATTGAAAAAGACACTCTTCAAATCAGGAGACTAAGAAGAAATGCATATGGGACTTATTCAAAATGCTTACATGTCAGGCTATAATGCTGGAACACTGTTAAAGCTACTTTCCAAAGTTCTGGTTCAAAGTGAAAATCTCTCATGCCAAAGCTCTCCACTAACAAGTCTTGTGATCTACATGTTGAGGACTTGATTGCATTTTACTCACTCCTAATACAATTAATCAGGCATCATGGGGAATCACAAACTAAGGCCCATCTGAGTTTTCTCCTAAATCATATTCTTAGTATTTCTTGAGTACTAATCATACTTAATCATCATCAAAGTAATTCTTGAGTTGATTTGGAAATTGGCAATAGTCATCTTCTGATTTACAATGCTTTAAGTTTTTTGTAACATACTGATAGGCTAGAAACTTTATGTATTTGATGCACAACATTTTGAAGTAAGAATACAAAGTCCCAAAACATCCATTGCGGATTTCTGGGTTGTGTGTAGAATATGATACAAGATTCTTTAACTCACCTCCAGATGCCTTTGACCTTTCTTTCAACTTTTCTGCAGCCATTTCACCATAGCCGGGAAGTTCTGACATCTTCACTCCAGATCGAGCTTCTGCTATTAGCTGACGAGCTCTCTCTCTCAGCTGCCGACGTCGCTCTTCATCTTGCTGCTAAGATATATTGAACAGTTGCCAACTCAGTAATTGACAGAAATGCAATTTCATTTTCAATCTGATCATCATGATAGTAACTGGTTTACAGCGTGGTGCTTGGCCCACATTATAAATAGGATGCTCTATATCAGTTGGATGTCATACCATTTTTAAAAGACATCCAAGAATCAGATTTTTAAAAAACATTTACAAATTATTGTATTATGTCTGTTAAAGATTCAAACTAGCCTTTAAAGAATGTTTGGCAATATAATTACTGAGAAAAGAGCAGGATCTACTATTAATAAAATAATCAGGCTTATAGGAAAAAAGTAACAATACTGAAAACAGAATTTCAATTAATACCTTATTTTTTTAAGATTAGAATTTAACTTGCAATTTTCTAGAAAGGCATAGAGCACTGGCTAAAAGAAATCTTTGATGGCAGAAAATGCTGCTACATCATGTTGACCAAATATAGGAAGTGGTACTTTCAGGGGGCTACAGCAGGAATGGGGATAGTATACATTAGTTCCACAGTTATTGTTGTTGATAGCTTTAAAATCAGAATTGGGTAACTGATGTACTTCTGTCCTCATTTCTACTATGCCTTCCCCCCAGACAAACACTGAGAAGAAAAAGTAAAATCTAGTGTGGTTTTTGATATTTAAAATAACTAAAAGTGACAGAGAATTAAATAACTAAAATAGGTTTTGCCTCCTAAAAAAGGGTTATTATGAATTGCAAATACTCAATGTGAAATTGCTTTGTAAACTGGAAAGTATATGATATAAGGCATTATTATGACAAAACAAAGCCTGAAATAATATGGCCCCAACATATCTGTGCAGTTATCTTCCCTTAACCTCTCCCAATCTCTATAAAACCTCACATCTATTTATACAAAATTGTTTGTATCATGTAGTTTCATGCATCCATGGATTTGAATATATCATTTTGTCTTCCTGAAATGTTCTTCTATCATCTATTTAACTCCTACTCATTCTTCAAGATTCAGTTTAAATCCACTAAACTTCCCCTGACTACTCTTCCCTCCTCCCCACTGGTGGAATGAAGTTCTCCTTCTTCTATGTTACTATAGTACCGTGTGTGTGTGTGTGTGTGTGTGTGTGTGTGAGATTACTTTTTAAAATAATACCTGTCAAGTTATAACTCTGTACAAACGTCTCCTTCTCAGTAGAACTGAGCTACTTGAAGGCAGGAGCTAGATGTGATTTATCTTTGTATCTTTGGTCCTCAGTACATACCTTGGTACTTGGTACTAGATATGAAAACCTAACGATTTATATTTTCAAAGCTTATATTATAGAGGGAAAGATAAAACAGCCACAATAAGGAGGTGCGATAAAAACAGATGAAGAGGGCTTCCCTGGTGGCGCAGTGGTTGAGAGTCCGCCTGCCGGTGCGGGGGACACGGGTTCGAGCCCTGGTCTGGGAGGATCCCACATGCCGTGGAGCAGCTAGGCCCATGTGCCACAACGACTGAGCCCGTGAGCCACAACTACTGAGCCCGTGTGCCACAACTGCTGAGGCCCACGCGCCTAGAGCGTGTGCTGCGCGGCGAGGGAGGCCACTGCAATGAGAAGCTGGTGCACCACAACGAAGAGTAGCCCCCGTTCACCGCAACTAGAGAAAGCCCCCGCGCACAGCAACAAAGACCCAACACAGCCAAAAATAATAAATAAATAATACAATAAATAAATTTATTAAAAAAAAAAAACAGATGAAGAGTTCAGAAGAAAGAGGTTTGTTTTTGTGTGTCTTTTTTTCTTCTTTCTTTTTCTTTTTTTTTGTCAAGGGGAATGGTCAACCTGAGTTGTATCTGAGAAAGATTAAAGATTAATCTGACAACAGTGTATACGATAGGCTGGCATAGGGGGACTGGAAAGAGACTACTTAGGAGGCTCTTATAAACAGTACAAGGAAGCTATAATGAGATTCAGAACTGGGATGGTGGCAATGGGAATGGAAGGAGACAGGTGTAAGAAATACATCAGAGCTAGAATTGGTACCTGTACCAATTCTTAGTAACTGATTAGATGTAGAGGGAAGAAAAAAGCTGAGTCAGAAGAGACAGGGGTAAGACACTAGCTTGGTAGAGTTCAAGGCTAGGCAATTCTTTCACAAATTTTGAGATGACTAGAATAGAGAGCTGTCAAAATTAATGTGGGTAGATTAACAGAGGTATTGAATGGACCCAGAGACAAGCTTGAAGCTCCCAGTAGACAAACTGAAGCAATTTCAGTATCAAAACAAACAAGCAAACAATGACTGCAATGAATTGAATCAACGAAATCACACACTGAATCAATGAAAACTCATCAATTCACTATGATATTCAAAAAGTTCTTAGAAGGATATATAAACTCATTTGAGGTAGCTTTTAAAAGAACTCCTGAAAATTACTAATTAGAGGAAAAAACCCAAATACTTATCCTGTCTTTCCAGTGGGAACTGAAGTTTAGGGTAACTAAATAGTCCCAGTCAATTACAGAAGGCTCAACTTTATAAAATAATACCAGCTATAATAATAATATTATGTATTTTCCAAAGATGGCCATGACAGTATTTCTCATCCCACATGCTTTCTGCAATGTGACCTTACCGTTCCCTCGTCAAAAGGTAAAGCTTAATTCCCCTCCCCTTGAGTGTGGGCCAGCTTTAGTGACTTGTACATAATCAACAGAATGTAGAAGTGCTGCAGGTGATTTTCAAGGCTAGGTCAGAAAAGGCTACACCCCTTTTGCCCAGTTCTCTTGAAATTCTTGCATTTTGTACTTTCTGGGAACCCAGCTGTCATGCTGTGAGAATCCCAAGCTACACGTAGGTGCACCAGTCCACATTCCCAACCAAGTTCAGCCTTAAGTCTTCCTGGCTCACGTGTCAAACATGTGAATAAAGCCTTCTTCAGAATCTCCACTTTTAGCCATTTTGGGTCACCTCCAACTGTTCAAGTCTCCCCAGCTGACACCCCAGACAATGTGGAACAGAGACAAAGCATCCACACTATACCCTATCTGAAGTCCTGACCCACAGAATCTGAGAATAAAAAAAATTTTTACACCATTAAGTTTGGGATTGTTTGTTTTACAGAATTAATAATTGGACCATATGCTTAAGTAACACCACACAGATTATTCCCTAATTGCAAGAGGGAAACCTAATTTTAAATGGAGAGATCAGAACTAGATCAGGGATTAGAAACCACTACTCCAATGGTCAGTCTTAGCATCACTAATGTTGAGTCAACCATATGTTATGTTTTTTTTAATTTTTAAATTAAATTTAATTTTTTACTTATTTTTGACTGTGTTGGGTCTTCATTGTTGCACATAGGCTTTCTCAAGTCGTGGTGAGTGGGGGCTACTCTTAGTTGCGGTGTGTGTGCTTCTCATTGCAGTGGCTTCTCTTGTTGCAAAGCACAGGCTCTAGGTGCGCGTGCTTCGGTAGTTGTAGCACGCGGGCTCAGTAGTTGTGGCTCGCAGGCCCTAGAGCGCAGGCTCAGTACTTGTGGCGCATGGGCTTAGCTGCTCCGTGGCATGTGGGATCTTCCTGGACCAGGGATCAAACCCGTGTCCCCTGCATTGGCAGGCGGATTCTCAGCCACTGCACCACCAGGGAAGTCCCTGTTATATGTTTTTTGATATGAAACATATGAAGCGAACACCACCTATAATATTCTAGCCCAGATGTCTAAAGTGAATCTACTAAGCCTTCAGATACAACCTCCAGTTTATCATAAACACAGGAGACAGAGAAACATGATAAATGACACAGCAAGGAAGCAACCAAACAAATCTAGAAAGTAGGATATTCAGGCCAATTAATCTGGTCAGTTTAATAAGAGTTATGAAAACAAACACAACAAAAAACAACTAATCATCATCTCCACCAACAAAAGGGACTTGACCAGATGCAATGTGTAGTCCTAGGTTAGATACCAGTTTGGATAAACCAGATGTAAAGGACACTGTTGAATCACTTAGAGAAATCTGAATATAATTAGAGTTATTAATTGAGAGAAAATACAACTTGACTGAAAAAAGTTTATACAGTAATAACTTCGTTTTGTCTTTTTGGCAAAATAAATACATATATAAGACTTGGAAGGTTATTCACAAAATTGTCATGGTGGAGATATCTGGGTATGGAAATGTGATATTTTTGTTTTCTTTGTCTTCATTTTCTAACTTTCTATAATACACATGTACTACTCTTGTAATAAGAGTTATTTTTAAAAAGTCTTGGGGGAAGGGAGAAAAGACATGAGATGGTAGGCTTCTGGGGTGGGTGGTGGGGCAAAAGAAGAGAGATGTAACATTCAAGGGAGATTTTCTTTTCTTTTTTTAAAAAATATTTATTTATTTATTTATTTTGGCTGTGCTGGGTCTTAGTTGAGGCACGTGGGATCTTCATTGCCGCATGGGGGATCTTCTTTGCAGCATGCAGGATCTTTAATTGCGGCGTGCGTGTGGGATCTAGTTCCCTGACCAGGGATCAAACCGGGCCCCCTGCATTGGGAGCGCAGAGTCCTAGCCACTGGACCACCAGAGAAGTCCCTCAAGGGAAATTTTCTTAATATTTAGAGACAGAGATTATTTGTAGTTAGAGGAGTGGTATGTACTGGGCAGAGTGAGACCAAAGACGCAAGAATAATATACAAAAATCCTTAGTTCATTATTAATACTTCTGAACTTAGAAAACAAAAGGAAATGCAGGCTTGATAATGGTGACTTTGGTGACAGTTGCTGATATTTCTTGAGCTTTTATGTGCTAAGTGCTTTATATGCATGATCTCATTTAATTTTTACAACCTGATTTTTACCAATGAGAATATTTAAGTTTAGAGTTCCAAGGTCACACAGCTAGAACTGATGTCAGAGCCAGGAGTCCAGCCCAGGTCTGTCTGACTACAGGGCCCTGCTTTTAACCTTCAAACTATTTGATCCCCCCAAAGTATCAAATTACATGACCAACTGAGGAAAATTGAGCTTTTACTAAACTTTCATCTTTCAAACTTAAGAAAAGTTAAGAGCACTAATAAAAACCATTATTTGATATGCCTCAGGCAACTAGGTTTAAGTGAATTTCACTGCGTGTAATAACTTCTCGCAGAGCTGGAATCTGGTGATTCAGACTAAGATGAAGTGGTCTTGGGTCATCTTAATTCCATAAAAATGAAATAAATGATTCTACCTTTATGAATATGAAATGGGAACCTTGTTTTTTCTTACCAGCTACCGCTTCCCCCTCCTCTCCCAATAATATTCCCACCTGCAAATGTTTCTGAGAGCTTACCAAGAGTGCAATTTAAAGCAGGCAATCATTAATAAAACCAACTCTAAATACTAAGTAGGGACACTTTATCAATTTCCATGTAAATTGTTTGTTTGTACCTATTTACCCACCATTGTTCTCTATACAATAGAAAAAATGTAAATGAACAAATCAGAATGCAGCCCTAATGGGACTTTCTGTTTATAACCATTAGCCCAGAGGTGTGCTGTAATTCAGTTCTCAAGTAGCAAGATTTAGCCTCATTAACAGACTACAAGGGCAGGTTACAACTCATAAAACCCTACAGTAAACAAAGTTTATGGACCCAGCGCAAAATCTTGAGCCTGACTGACAGAATTCTAGTTCTCTATCAGATTGCCCTGATTTACTTTTCTACTAATGTCCTAACACCACAGAGATAATTTTGCTTGGGCCTTAGAGGGCTCCAGTGGGATGGCATATCTGTGTTGTTTGTTTTCTCACCCACTGAGTTTCCTTAAGACAAAGAACCGACTGAAAAAATAGAAGTTAATTGTTAAGGTCACAAGGAAAAGCTTGTAATTACAGCAATTGATTATGCAACCAATTTAATTGATAGTATTATTAATATCCAGATTCCTTATATGTAAAACTATTTTAATTTTTATATATAAGCTTCATTAAAAGTCAGTTTTTACAAATTGGGATATTGGGATTGACATGTATACACTAATATGTATAAAATGGATAACTAATAACCTGCTTATAAAAAAATAAATTAAATTAAATTAAAAAAATTTTTTAAAGTCAGTTTTTACAGTAATATTTAAAGAATAGATAGCAACAAAATCTATGTGTCTTTCACTCAAAAGAAACATATTTTTTATGTCAAAGGAATAAAATGACCAGAGAGTAAGGGCGGTGATTATTTCATTATTTTTGTATGTTTGTATAGGTAAATATTTCTGACAACGATGGTTTGCCTAAACCTACTCAAGTACAGAAATGTTATCTGTTTTGACCCTTCTGCATTCAAAAGAAGATAGCGACCCACAGCTGTAAATAAGTCATCTGTTTACTATATCTGCTGAAAAAAATAAAGGAATCTTTTCAATGGGATGCAAAGGTAAGTAACTTAGAAGACTGCTGTCATTAAAAGTACACTCGAAAAATTCAACACATAGGAAACCTATGTATCTTTCATTTACCTGCCTAGTCTAAATAAACTTTAAAAAATTGAAGTAGGCTCCTATTTCTAAGAATGGGTCTGATGACATTTACCCTTTTCTATACAGTATTATTTACAGAGTTAGACCGAGTTATATAGAACGTTCTAGCTTTTGTAAGACAGATGTACTCTTTAGAGGGTTTGATGGAAGCTGTATTTTTGAGTAAATACTAGCTGTGTGCCTGTGCAGTGTTTTCACACATGTTGTCTCACTTACCATTCACCACTGTGAGGTAACCACTATGACTCTGATTTGATAGAAATGGAATCTCATTTAAATATACTGCCCAAGGTCATACATCTCGTAAATGGCACAGTAAGAATTAAGATCACTGTCTGCCTGATTTCAAAGTGCTGGTCCTAGCTATTACATTACTGGTGTTCAGAAAATTTGTCTGAGGCCCTACTGCTATTGTCATTAAAAAAAACAACAACAGTTCTTTACTTACACTTGGGCTATACAAATCAGGTTAAACTCCCCTTTGTGCTACTGAATACAGAGAGGTAAAGAGAAATTAACTTACTTATATTCATTTAAAACTTAGGTTCCTGACTTTAAATTATAAGTCTTCAGAAAAGTACTGAATGTGGTACATTTAAGTTTCACTTTCCTCTTTGTTAACATCTTCAGAATAAGGCAAAAGTCCTGTTATGGTACAAAAAGCTTGTATTTCAACACAATGAATTAAAAATATTCAAATATAGAAGATGGATCAGAACCAACCACTTTGGACATAAACTGAAAAAATATTTAGCCCTTCCACAGCATGTCTTCAAGTTACTATTTTTCTTATCGTTCTAAAATGGTCTACAATCTGCCATAGATAGACGCACTAGTAAAACTTGACAATTTAAGGACAAACTCTTCAAGAATAAGTAATGTAATTCCTTGTTTCCTTTCCATAAAAATGTATTGGTATGCAATTTTTATATTTCACAGTTCACCGACATCTAGGCAAGCTTTCTTCCACTGCTTCAATGGTGCTACTTTTAATTTTATCCTCCTTAGTCGTAGTAATTAAAGTGATCAGCAGTGGCATCCCAGCGGCTTTGACACAGCTACAACCCCCTAGCAGACTTTTGCTTTTAAGGGGAAGGGGAAGAAAAAGACTAGAGTTTCATTTCACAGAGAACAAGAAAATCAAGCTTCTCCAATCCTCAACTTTATTCAATTGTTCTTTCAGCAGCCTTTGGATCTTAAGAATCAAATAAAAATGGCTGCCATGGGGGGTCCTTTTTATACTTGCCGCAAATGTCAACGACTGATATTACTTTAGCCAAAAAATGATGCCATGGATTTGTGAAGGTGAATTAGAACATGAGAAACTGTCAGTGTAGCTGCTGAGATCATTACCCACCCAAGGGTGTCTTTCATAACATTAGATATTTTTATTCAGTCAGTTGAAAACTATAGATTGAGAAGTCTTTCTATTTAAGAAACATGACTACACACATTTTCATGAAATAAGCTTTTACAAAATTTAGAAATATATTATTTCAAACAATGTAGTTTGCATCCTTAGTCTTTGTAAATTTGTATGTATAACAGCACAAAGCACCCTATTTCTATCAACAAACCCATATTCCATACTATCTTGTGCTTACTTGAGTTCTTCAGTGTTTCATACGGTCTTAGGAGTTGGACTTTTATTAATTGGGCTAAATACGTTTTAACTTATCTAAAATTTTTTAAAGGGCTTTACTTAGTACTGCTAATATTTCACAGGATTCTGTTCTCAGAATGGTCTGTGAAATTCCTCAATTTTATAGTAAACTAAGAGAAAGAACTTGATTGCCACCTTTTCAGCATTAGACAGGAAGCAAGGCTCTGTTATTAGGCATTCAGAAAGGATAAAAAAAAAAAAAAAATGTGCTTGTCCAGAGGCAAGGATTACCAAAGTGCACCTATTCACTTGCTACCAAAGATAGAATAAAAATAAAAAATAAAATTATAAGATCTTTAAAGGTTTGGGTAGACTAGATAGTTTCCCACCAGCTTGATCAGCTCTTGACTGAATAAGCAGGATTTAGAGTAAAACATTAAAACTGTTTAGCAGATCTTTTCAACCCGTTTCAAACTTTTCTTATGCTGGTTTGTAATATAAGCAGACATGCTTATAAATGGCCACACCTGCTCATTTCTCTGGGGATGGCCTGATCTCTGTTTCTCTAACAAAGAAAGAAAGAAAGAAAAAAAATCAGCCTTTCTTGTTGCAAAACAGAGTGGAAAGTCAAAATCTTTCTCAAGTTTGCCCCATCTGGTCAGATTAAATCTTTGATCAACCCTGGGGATTACATTTATTTTTGTAGTAACTACTAAATTTTGAATTTGTTTAAAATACATAGGCAAAATATTAAACAGAATGTGAATTTAAGTTTGAGATCTAGTTTTTAATATATGAGCAGAAAGCATAAAAGGACTAGTTCAGAAAAAATAGACATGCATTTGAAGAATTTAGATTTCATTAGTATTCATTTCACACAACAGAATATATCATACTCAAGTTTTAAAAAATATATCTCTTTGTTTCCAAATACAGAAATGATCATTTTTAATTGTAGCATTTGTTTTGCCTGAGTGCTGTAAAAATAAAGAATTCTAAACATAAAAGTGCATGATCAAGTTAATGTTGCTATATGAGCCTCTCCTTTAAGTATCTGGAAGCAATCTGGGATATAAAGTTTTATATTCTAAGTCAGTAATCATTTTCTTTCATTCATTAAACTAATATATATGAATTTCTAGTAGGTACTATATTCCTCTAAAAATAATTATTTTTAGGATTATAAAAGCAATTATTTTGTATTTTTGAAAACTTCAAATTGCATTAGCAGAACTAATGGAAATAGTTTGGGCCTCCAAAAAGGACCCTTTGATAATTTAATTCCTCTTTTCTCTGTGAAATTGATAACTTCTTA